>NW_022195064.1:0-5217 GCF_008641045.1 Pistacia vera | reverse complement strand
CGGATAATCATTTCTCTCTCTCATCCTTCTCTAACTTCTCAAGGCTATTGGTGTGACCATGTAGGTCCACCGTGGATTAGCCATGAGCCTGTTCTGGATGAATCCGAAAACCTTTCCAGAGGCCCAACAACTATGGTAAACATCTAGCAATGTGCAATAGTCTCTAAACCACGATGAAGAAATACTTCATCGAACCCATTTCAGATCATACGTACCATGCAGGTAAAGTCCCTCCATTGAGATATCTTGATCGAGCATGGATTCATGGAACGTCAAAATCCTAAACTTGATCTTCTACCGAATCGTCGATCAATATGTCCAGAACTCGTCATCACAAACTTGCTTTTGTATGACTAATAATAGACTCTGGCCAGAGATTCTGTTTTTCGACATTTATCGATGTTCGTCTAGGAACTCGAATCTGGATAGAGTCAGCGGTACTCTCAATCCTATATTTTCGAGTCAATGGATCCCCTCTTGACCATCGTTCGTTTTCGCATATGAACAACGCATGACCAAATAGGCTTTATTATACGAAACATGATTAGTCTCGTACTTATACACCATATGAACCATACGCATCCATATCAGATCCGACTACAATGTCTCAGGTCAAAGGACTACATCGTGCACTGATATAACCAAATGATGAATCATTGACTACATGCTTTTCCAAGTGATTTGTCGTTATTCCGTCACGTTTGAAAAACAGTTTACCAATCGTTAATCCATACCAATGCCCTAATGACATGACTATCATTGTCATCTGTACTTATATCAACTCATGATATCTTTCGGAAGCATCCGATATGCCTACTGTGCAATATAGTTGCCCAAATTATATTGCTTCCATAGGGAACCCTTTTCGATAATTCATTTACCGATGAAATGAATCATCTGGACAATTCATATACATACTTTATTTTAAATGCATGGCTGAATAAAGGAAGCAATTTATATATATGAAATTAAGAACTCTTTCTTCCATTATTTATGATATATATAGATACAAGACAAAATGATCTAAAACCGACAACACGAATGGTTTCTAGGGTATACACTAATATACACTAACATTAGCACCTCCCAGATGAGGCGAGGAATAGGCAACCTCAGCCCGTCGTGGAACCACTTCTCATAAACACTCACCCAGCCTTTTGCCTCCCAATCTACCCACTCGTACGACCATGGCGCCCGAATCTCAACTAAATCTGGAATGTGGTACATAGTCCGGATTTGCCACACGTCGCTATCCTTGAGCATGGGCGGATAATCCCTGGTCAAGATCCCATTACCCTGTTGGCTTAGCTCCTCCTCAGAGCTATTACTAGACGAGGGTGAACTACCAGCACCTTTGGAGTCTTCCCCACTTCCCCCATGCCTGCCCGAACCACTCGGACTAGCAGCACTCGTCCCTAGGGCAACTACACTAACACCGGTTGGCACACCCATCAGAACATCCCCCTCGGGCATCATCACTATGGTAGAAGCACGTTCATACTCATTCCCAACATCTGCCCCAACCCCACTCGAACTACTCGATTCAGAATTTGACATCTTAGCCCATCTGACCTACCCGACCAACCGATTGTTATTGATAACCTAACCTCCCAAAATCCTAAGTGTCAGACCACCACTTGCCCTACATTGTCGACTGAACAACGATGCAAGAACCGTAACTATTGCTCGCCCTTTAGCACCAACCAACCTATCCCTGTTAACCACCTGTCTTTCGGGACCGTAGAACACTGATCGACCCTTGTTACCGATCGACCTAGTCCCAGATTTAGCATTACTCTCGTTCGCCCCAAGCGACCAACCTACGCTTGAGCTCTCATCGTTCCTAATGGGTCCACTAGCCCTGAGTCACCGACTTACCAATTCACTGCCGTACAACCACCTACTCGGTCTGGACAATTGATCCCTTGTTCAAGTCCACTTCGCACGATCCTCTCACCACTTGTTCGGATGGACCAGATGACCTACCTATCCAACTGAACCCGAATACAACCTATCACTTGATTCGGTCAGGCAGACCGACCGAGCCAAATCAAGGCGATACTTAAATCATTTTCGTCTTCTCGGTTCCATCCAAAACACTCGAAAATACCCAAAAATAGGCCAAATTAATAGAAACCCACCGGAAATCCCAAAATTCACGCCTATTCTAGAAAATCAAAACTCCAACACCTCAAAACCAAACGAAACCCCTCAAAACTTCAAGAAATCTCACTTTCTCCCAAAAACTCAACACAAACGAAGCAAACAAGCAAAACAAACCAAAAATCAGCCTAAGGAAATAGTATTTACCATAAACGACCCCGAAATTTGCAGAAAGAGAACCATCATTGCTCAAGGAAATTGGAACAAAGAAGGAGAAAAGAAAAGGAAAAAGATTGCAAAAAATGGAGGAAAAAGCGAAAATGGGAGACGAGTTGTCCACTCCCTCGTTTTTATATGGCAAATCTGACAGAGGCAGACACGTGGCAGCCCGCGATTGGCCAAAGGTTAGAGCGACTCTTAATTTTCCCCCTCCAAAATGAAGGACTGATTGCCACCGTACACGTGGCAGGGATCCACAACATCTAGGAAAACCGCAGCACCGTACAGAAATAGTGCTCAACCACCCTTTCTTCCCGACTAGTTCAGCATGTGACTACCGAAACAGACCCAACACACTCTCGTGTCACATGCCGAGGACTTTCCTGATTGGTCTACTAGCCTGGAACAGTCCAGCTCGTGTTCCCCCTTGAAATGATCGAGGCAAGAGTCCTCGCCCATTTGGTCTTCCATAACGAACGAGTGGGCAACCAAAGGTCAATGTTCACACATTTTATTTGGCCCTATGGCACCCAGTAAAGACATCCCCCTAGTCACACAAGTGTCAGTCGTACGGTCGAGCAAGCTGGCCGAGTCGATCCCATGCACTCGTTGACCCAAGTACCCTAACCGAATGAACCTTCAGTTTGATCTCTTCTTATGTACTCGACCTAGCATGCTAATAAAAAACACCTATGATAGAATGCTCGCTCATTTCTCCACTTGGTTGGGCACACCGAACAGATTCATGTACCCTAGAAGTTCAGTTATCGCCTCAGCCTGCTCGGCCCCCCACACTGACCGGGCATACCCTCTTGGGTTGGTTACATACTCCGGCTCGGTAATGGGTATTGAACGACCCTTGACCACAAATCACCTGTATCAAACTGATCAGCTGCATCGACAATCAGTCATCTGAGAAGAGAGACCGAATACGCCTTGCTCGCTTCCTACTTTCTGAATTAAGAAAACCTTAACTCAGAGAGTGGGGGGAAAACTGTTAGGGCCAAAAATCATCCTTAGCCCAAATGGGAAAACGAGTCTGACAATGAAGAAAAGACCAGGCCCAATCCCGATGCGACCCAATCCAAAACTCACTGGAGTAGGCCCATTTGATACGAGGTACAGTCGGCCCAAACCGTCCGGACACAAGCCTCCTAGTCCCAGTTCACTTCCTGGATCTATGAACGAATTCAGAGCCCATGGTCACCTATAAATCACATTCCTATTCGAACACTAGTAAAGTAGCCCACTACAACCCTAACTCCTCCAAGGTCCATGTCAGAGTCAGACTTGGACTCCCTTGCATGCCAAGATAAGCGGATCAAATGATATATCCCTGGAGGAAACAGATTGCTATGAGAACTCCCAATCCCACTAGGATTGGGAGACTAGACAGTCACTATTTAAATAGAGGCCATCCCTCTCACAAGGCAGATTACACTACACCTTCAGACCCCGGAGTTCTAGGTTGAGAACTTCACATCACAGTCGTAGTCACAGTCCTCGACTAGACTTCTGGTAACCTCTCTACTCCCTAGCCCTCACTAAATCAGCCTTTTTCAGCCTTGTTAACTTGAGTGTTAGAGTGCTTATGGCAAACACCACCCCAGTGTTTTCCGTCGCTTCACGTTTATTTCTCTTACGTACAGTAGATCGCTAGTGACCTCAACCTCACGGGATCAATCCTCCTTTCGTACAGGTAGATTTTTACATTTACACCACCAAAAACTGCCTAGTCATGACACATTAAAGACTAGTACATCTGACTCGCAAGAATTGTATTTTATTAATTGGTTTAAGTTTTAACAAAAAAAGATCTAAATACATTTTCTTCATATTTTTTAAAACAAAATTTAGTTTTAGGTTCTAAATTTTAAAAAATTCAAATAGGTCAAGACTCTCCAGTTTATGGCCCTTCTTAATGATATGAGTTGTTGCTTCATTAATAAGTTCACGGTTTGACTTTGAACTAAGATTTTACCATGACTACAATTTTAGAAAGACACGAAAGAGAATGCCTATGAGGTTGCTTCTATAAAGAAAAATGTATGTATGTACACATGCATGTATGTATGTATATATGTATATGTAATGCTTTATTGTATCAGAAATAACTAAATGTAATAATGTGTTAGAAAAAGATCAAAGTAAACAAAATATTGAATTCTTCTAGTATATTTTCATTACCTTGGTACTAGCTTCCAAACGGGAATTTATAAGGTTCTCGTCCTTGGTAGTTTCCTTGTCCCTTACTTTTTGGAGCTACTTCTCAACTGTAGATAATTCGCACTTTCTTTTACTCCACTTTCCTAGTTAGTGGGTTACTTGGGGTAGTGAGTTTGTTTATGGCCACAGACTAGATAGAAGTTGGTCTCAATTATTTAGGCATTTATGCTTCTTTGCTAGGGCCTTTATAAAACTGAATCTAGGCTTAGTTCATTTTCATATATTGGTTATCAAGTTTTACACTATTTAGCTTTTAGGTCTTACAAAGTCGATAACTTTTAGGTCTTAGCGTTCTATTGTCAAAGCTGACAACTTTATGCTATCAAAGCTAATAGCTTTCAAGTTTCAAATTTTCTGGATATCTAAGCTAATACTTTTTTAGGTTATTATTAACCTTATACTTGCCCTTATGAGGTGTTTTTAGGTGATAAATTCATCAAGTCACTTGCTCCCCAAAGTGAATTTATTCAAATTTCTTTTTGTGTTTTCAAGCTCATTTTTTAAATCAATATTTTCTTTTTGCAAACCTTCACACAATGATTTCAATTCACCAACTTCTTTTGTCAAGTAAATTTTATCACAAGCAACACAATCAAAATCTTATTTAAGTTGCTTATGCTCACTCACAAGTTTTTCATGCTCATTTTTCAACATGCAAGCTTGATTTTT